>NC_139650.1:3087052-3117052 GCF_964638095.1 Poromitra crassiceps
GTGTATATAAGCATGAGTCATTAGTGTGAGGGTGTATATAAGCATGAGTCATTAGTGCGAGGGTGTAGGGACCCTACTTTGACGTCGCAAAAATCTAGGGACCCGCGACATTCAAATTCCGGTACACCATCGATAATGTCATCAGTGACATTGTCAGTGATGTCACATAGTATGCTTCCCCCCATGTGACACATAATGTAACACTGTTTGGATGTCACCTGCAATTACCACTCATCACCATAGGTGTCACCCAAGAGAACAAAGCTGAAATCTTAGAGATTATCACTTTAAACTCAGAACTAAAAAATGAGTAAAAATAAAAATAAATCGCAAGTGACCCTAATCATCTTCGGGAGTATTCTGGTGTAAAAAGAAAAAGGAAAAAATCAATTTCAGGCAACCCTATTTGAATTCCAGGCGCGACCCTAAGGTTGGGAACCACTGCATTAGTGTGAGGGTGTACTGTATATAAGCTGCGTTTTACAGCTGACTGTGGAGAGAGCAGTGCGACCAGAAGACAACGTACTGTTGTGCTGCAGAGAAAGGACTCGCTCCCTCCCTGGAAACACCTCCAGAGTACAAAGAAGGAAAGTAAACTGCTGTGCTTGTGACCTCTCGCCCTCTTCTACCTCTCTAGAGTAGATTGTGACCAGCAGGCCAGTGGATGCCGGACCTGCCTAAAACATGGGCCGTGACACCTGCTGACCCAAAACAGATTGGGCCGGCGTGACTGAGCAGAGCCCCCTGGAGCATCAAAGACCCAAAGCCAGAGGAGTCTGCCAGAGGTTCTGTGGTAACAGACCCTCTTTTAACCTCTTGCTCTAAGATGGCGTCGTCACCTTCTCTGGGCCTGTTTTAACCCGTCTCTTATGTCATCTGCGTAGAGCCGGACAGGCGCCTGCCTGGTGACTGAAAGTTGCGCTGCTGCCAGTCACAGTCCAACCAGTAGAACCGAAACCGATCATTTTTAAGCAACCGATAAACTTGTATTTGATCTTTCTGTCTGTGGTCCTGCCTTTGCTTTTTAGTCTAATGGGTCTCTCAGCTGGTCCAGCATTTAGAGAAGAGGAACCAGACAGACAAACCCCCGTCTTTATTTTGTCACAGATGACACACCGCGCATGCACTGCAGCCAGGGGCGGACTGGGATCATAATTCAGGCCGGGCATTAGATACCAAGCAGGCCAGGCCGATACGGGCCGACGCGCGTGCCGGCGTCCGAAGGGCGGCAGCGAAAACTTTGGGCCATTTGAAGCCCAATTTGGGCCGTTTGAAGCCCAATTTGGGCCGTTTGAAGCCTGATTTGGGCCGTTTGAAGCCAGATTTGGGCCGTTTGAAGCCCAATTTGGGCCGAGTTCAATTTTACAATGAGATGCACCCACTTTAACCCTGAATAAAGTAATAAAACCACTAGTAAACAAGTAGGCGGTGCCTGGCCTGCTGTTCAGTGAGTGGCCTGACTGCGGGCACACATAAAAAAAATAATAAAATAAAATAAAAAAAAATTGCAGGCCAGGCCAGGCCAGGCCACCGGGCATTTGCCCGACGTGCCCGATTATGCAGTCCACGCCTGACTGCAGCCAACACACACGCACACGCACACACACACACAGAGCGAACAAACACACACACACACACACACACACACAGAGAGCGAACAAACACTGCATCACCACTGCACTGTGGGGGAGAAAAGCATTATTATAGCTTTGGAGGCGTCATGAAATTTGGCCTGGCATTCATCCCATCCTAGCTCGTCCTCCTCTATGAGCGGTGGGCAGCCGCAGTGAAGCTGCCCGGGGACCAACCTCTGTCCACCGCCGCCGGTCAGATGACCATCTTCTGCATGTTTTCAGTTGGGGTTACAGCACATATGGAGGACACCACAGTGGAGCACGGGGAGAACATGCAAACTGCACACAGAAAGGAGGCCCTTTTCACGAGAGAGCCCACCTGGACACTAGGCACCGAAGACACCGGAGACATACCCCCAGTGCCAACAGTGTCCTAGGTGGGATTCGAACGCAGGACCTTCTTGCTGTCAGGCGAGAGTGTGAGGCAAGAGCCACGGTGCCCCCTAACTGTCACTTCTGCTGGGGTTGGTTTGACAAATACACTGCTTTCTAGACTATCAATATGTCAAAGTCAAGTGTCCACGTTGAGGAACGACATGGCGTCGTGAAAGCGTGCAAATAGCCTCCACTCAGAACAATATTCTCACATTTGATAGACATGCTAGCAGTCTAAATGATCATCACGCTCAGCTAACTGTGTGACAGGTAAAAGTGTCATGGTTGGTTACAGTCAAATAGTCATTCATACATCTAGAAATTCTCCCTAGAACTTCCCTCCTCCCACTTCGCCCTCTGCTCCCTGTGTCAAATTTGCAGAGAGAATCCTGTCGGTGGACCTCATTACCAGCGGTGATGAATGCATGGTGTCCAGGAGAACATGGTGTCCAGGAGAACATGGTGTCCAGGAGAACATGGTGTCAAGGAAGAAAGGTGGCTGCCTGCCTCGAGATACATCGATAATCGTAATCGAATTGAATCATAGCCCTCTGAATCGTAATCAAATCGAATCGTGAGGCCAGTGAAGATTCACAGCCCTAATGTCAAGTGGTTGTGGGACAACGAGAAAGTGTTGTGAGGTTAGTTACTGCAGGCTGGAAACGATGTGTGTGCGTTTGCGATGTTGAAACTGGACTGGTATATCTCGGGAAGCTGGCTACTTGAAAAGTAGATCTTCGGTCAAAAAAGGTTGGGCACCCCTGGTCTAGACTCTAGAGACAGATTCCCTCCGAGCTCAGATTACACATGACCTCTTTCCCTTCAAAGATTCAGCCGTACAAACGTCACCTCAGGACTCGTCCTCATCATCCAATCAGTCTGTAAACCTTCAAACAGTATCACCAATCAAACTAGTTATTATCTCCCATACAGTTTCTACACAACCTTGTAATTCATTAAGTTCAGTTAAGTTAAGCAACCGGGGACCAACTTTTGCCAGGTCGTGCGGTTGTCGGCACTCTTGGCCTGCGGCCTCGTGCCTACGAGCAAATCACAGCTGTGACGATATTACAGTACAACAGCTCTCCCTCGCGTGTGCTTTAGGCTACAACAAGCAGGTATATTTTCTGAGCTGCTGATTTGATATTGATGGACATTGCAGTATACCAAACTGTATGTATAAACGCACTCCTGTCGTTCCATACATGCACCTACGATAATTACCCAGATACCAAAGTACCAACAGCTGACTGTGAGCCTTCCAAATCTACATTATTGGTACCTGTTGCCGATTCTTGTATTTGGTTGTTTATGTCAGCAGTTCTCAAACTTCTTCATGTCAAGGACCCCTAAACTGACACAAATTAGCCGTGTTGTAACAGATGAGGGGAGTCATACACCAAAGTAAAAGTTAAAACAATAATTTATTAACTAAAAGACTTATGGAAAATAACTAGACAACACAATCTACGTTAAACAAACAAACAGAAGAATAGGTGAGGAGGGAAAGAGACCCCAACTCCAGGCTCCTGCAAGACAGGGCCAGGAAAGTTTAGATGTTTTATTACAGAAAGTGTATGAAACCCAAGACCAAAATAGTCATTCTGTCATTGTGTTACTTATGGTTAGAATTCTAGTGAAAATAAATGATTCCCCTTTTTGCTGGGGACCCCCTGGAACACCCCAAGGACCCCACTTTGAGAACCACTAGCTTAGTCATAAAGAAGATATATAAAGACATAAGACATAAAGATGAGCAAGCACCTAACAGTTATGGTTCTACAACAGTTGTTGTTGGGCAGCGTGAAGGACAAACTCATATGCATGCTTGAATTTGCATTGATTAATTTATATGAATAAAAAGTCCCAGGTATCTTCATTGTTTTGTAAATTACTACTCAAATAGATTGTGTGTGTGTGTGTGTGTGTGTGTGTGTGTGTGTGTGTGTGTGTGTGTGTGTGTGTGTGTGTGTGTGTGTGTGTGTGTGTGTGTGTGTGTGTGTGTGTGTGTGTGTGTGTGTAGGCTGTGTAACAGAAGTGAACAGTTCAAACTCCGCCCACTCAGAATGACACAGTATGGATGACTGAGGCTGTGTAACAGAAGTGAACAGTTCAAACTCCGCCCACTCAGAATGACACAATATGAATGACTGAGGCTGTGTAACAGAAGTGAACAGTTCAAACCCCGCCCCCACTCAGAATGACACAGTATGGATGACTGAGGCTGTGTAACAGAAGTGAACAGTTCAAACCCCACCCCCACTCAGAATGACAGTATGGATGACTGAGGCTGTGTAACAGAAGTGAACAGTTCAAACCCCGCCCCCACTCAGAATGACACAGTATGGATGACTGAGGCTGTGTAACAGAAGTGAACAGTTCAAACCCCGCCCCCACTCAGAATGACACAGTATGAATGACTGAGGCTGTGTAACAGAAGTGAACAGTTCAAACCCCGCCCCCACTCAGAATGACACAGTATGGATGACTGAGGCTGTGTAACAGAAGTGAACAGTTCAAACCCCGCCCACTCAGAATGACACAGTATGGATGACTGAGGCTGTGTAACAGAAGTGAACAGTTCAAACCCCGCCCACTCAGAATGACACAGTATGGATGACTGAGGCTGTGTAACAGAAGTGAACAGTTCAAACCCCGCCCCCCACTCAGAATGACACAGTATGGATGACTGAGGCTGTGTAACAGAAGTGAACAGTTCAAACCCCGCCCCCACTCAGAATGACAGTATGGATGACTGAGGCTGTGTAACAGAAGTGAACAGTTCAAACCCCGCCCCCACTCAGAATGACAGTATGGATGACTGAGGCTGTGTAACAGAAGTGAACAGTTCAAACCCCGCCCCCACTCAGAATGACAGTATGGATGACTGAGGCTGTGTAACAGAAGTGAACAGTTCAAACCCCGCCCACTCAGAATGACACAATATGAATGACTGAGGCTGTGTAACAGAAGTGAACAGTTCAAACCCCGCCCACTCAGAATGACACAGTATGAATGACTGAGGCTGTGTAACAGAAGTGAACAGTTCAAACCCCGCCCCCACTCAGAATGACACAGTATGGATGACTGAGGCTGTGTAACAGAAGTGAACAGTTCAAACCCCGCCCCCACTCAGAATGACACAATATGAATGACTGAGGCTGTGTAACAGAAGTGAACAGTTCAAACCCCGCCCCCACTCAGAATGACACAGTATGGATGACTGAGGCTGTGTAACAGAAGTGAACAGTTCAAACCCCGCCCACTCAGAATGACACAGTATGGATGACTGAGGCTGTGTAACAGAAGTGAACAGTTCAAACCCCGCCCCCACTCAGAATGACACAGTATGGATGACTGAGGCTGTGTAACAGAAGTGAACAGTTCAAACCCCGCCCCCACTCAGAATGACACAGTATGGATGACTGAGGCTGTGTAACAGAAGTGAACAGTTCAAACCCCGCCCCCACTCAGAATGACACAGTATGGATGACTGAGGCTGTGTAACAGAAGTGAACAGTTCAAACCCCGCCCCCACTCAGAATGACAGTATGGATGACTGAGGCTGTGTAACAGAAGTGAACAGTTCAAACCCCGCCCACTCAGAATGACACAGTATGGATGACTGAGGCTGTGTAACCCTTTGTGTAACATGAACTTTTGATTTAGTCACACTGCTAAAACAAGAACCATTCACTCCCAAACAATGGGCTGCTTTTCTCAAACTTAGCACTCGACAAGTGAGGAGCAAATTGTGCGTGTGTGTGTGTGTGTGTGTGTGTGTGTGTATACGAGCGAGCACGTGTGCGCATGTGACCCCCCCCCCCCCTCATGTCCAACAATCAGCCTCACACACCCCCCCCCCCCCTTCTCTCCTCAAATAAAAACGGAGTAAAAAAGCAAAGAGAAATCATCCAGTGTTGAAGTACTTTACGAGATCCTCCTCTAAACAGAAAAAGGACTAAGTATCCATGGGAATCTTAGCACGTTAGGGAGGCCTTTCTCCCTTCCTCTCATCCGCTCTCCCCCGCTGCACCCCTGGACCAATGCAATTGTTTATTTTCTCCTATTGAGGCTGCTCCATTCACTGGCTTTCACATTTACTCTGCTCAATTGGAGTGAGACAGCACTTATTCGAGGAGAGGAATGTAGCGTTCCATTGACAGAGCAGCAAGAATGCGGGCGAAATAATGAAAAGTTTTTAAAGGAAGAGAGGGGGAAGAAAAAAAAGGTACAGCTGAGCGTGAGGGAGTACGACGTCAATCGGAACAATACCGACTGGCAAAGATGTCCCCTCTTCTGTGATGAGTATATCCACACATCACCTTGACACTACAAAGTAAAAGAGCTTGTTTGAATAAAGCCACGACGCTGGAAAGTGGAGCAGGGATGCTATAAGGAGGTCATTCATTCTCCTTGCTTTCTTAACTGAAACTCCCCACAGAACAATGGCTGCTTCCACAGGCCTACGGGCCCTGCAGAGCTGCCCCACTTCACTTCTCCTGGAGCTCTCCTCTGTCTTGAGGAGGTCGTCGTAATGACAGTTTCCCTTCTCGAGAACAATTACCATGGCTGCCAGAGCCTTCTCCCTCCTGTCAGTCCCCATTATCTTTCACCAGGAGGAGCCTCCCAAGCAGCCTGGCAGCACGGAGGGTACGAGCAAGGGTCAAAGTTATATTGACCAAAAGCTGATGTACGCACTCGCAGCTCAGGCAAAAGGCCAGGGAAATACTATCCAGACTGCCAGCAATATAGGGGGGGGAAAATGACTTGATGGACTTATAGTGAGGAGCAGCTTCCTCCTGGTTCCAGTGGTGGGAGTGTTTGGAGTGCTAGCCAGTTGATGAATACAGAATCATTTAATTTCTTTAAGTAGCTTCAGCGATAAGAAAAACAACTTCATCTGGTATCTGGTCAGTATCACAGACTTTCTTGGACTGCTGACTCCAGCGCTTCATAACATGTCTGATGAATTAAATTAATCCTATTTTTTTGCTTTCCCCTTTTTGTTTGTTTTTCAGATTTAAGCTGGCAGTGAGTTCCCAGATAGAACTAATGCTTGACTCAGTGTGCACAGTGGGAACAGCCTTGGATCTGACAGCTGAAATTTTATTTTCCATGTATAGTGATTGCTGAACTTGGTGTCAGCAAACCAGTAAGCAAACTTGTGTGACTGAATGTTTACCAGTTTGAATCCCAAGACCGACTGGGAAACGGGTGGGGGAACATGAATGACTAAACACTCCCTCAACAACTACTGACAAGCCACCCTTGAGCAAGGCACTGAACGTCCAGCTGCTGCAGTGGGTGCAGCTCAGTGGCCTGCACTGAGCTGCACCCAGGCCTGAGTGTGTGATACTGTGCAATTGAGAAACAAGGTGGTGCTGCTACAGAGCAGGCTTGCTCAGTCAACTTTCCCTGGAGAAATGCAGGTAAAGAAAACACACAACCTGTTTGTAAACAGTGGCTACCAATGTTAGTCTATCAACAATATTCAGAGAAATATCTGCCCTCCTTTCTTTTTGATATTAATACTATTGGACATCCATCATAAGGCCAGATTCGTCACTCACAACTAACATCGGTGGTTGACACAGACTCTGGGTGATATTTGCACGCTTTAAATGTGTTTTGAATTTGTTTTTAGAAAACTGTATTATTAACTACCAAGAAAAGTGAATCTCATTTGTGATGACAAAAGTAACCAATTTAAAAAAAAAAAAATTGTACATTTTTCCTTACAAAACAACTCTCAAGGCTTGCATGTGTAAAGGTAACAGGTTTACTGTAAAATCTGTGTTTCTATCCAGTAACAATAAAGAATGTAGACTTTACATTGTATGTGCAATGTATGTTAGACATACATAGGTTAAGCGTTTCAAATTATGTTCGGGAAGATAGATTGGTTGAACTTGTGTGCAAATATTACTGAATGAATGCCTTATAAATACAGCAGATTCAAATTTTTTAATAATCCTAATCTGAATCATGATTGACTGCATAACCCTTCCCTGCACCTGCAAGGCTTGAACAGCAGCCAGCAGGTATGGGTGCACAGTAGTCTAGTGAGTATGAAAATCATAATGAATCAAACACTTACAGAGTATCAGAAGCACCACACAGCCTTACTGAATTTGGGCTTGAGGGTGCTGATATAATACACAAGTAAATCTTACCTGCCCCCTACTGGTCAGATGTCTCCAATGCACAACTATACAAATGGGAAATCGCTGTGGCAGTCTAAAGAAATAAAGTAAGGGGTCAGTTTAGCCTCTGCATCTTACAATGGAGATCTCATAATGACACAAAATGTCATAATGACATAAAGAATCTATAGTACATACTAAAACACACCTTGGTATGATGTCATCCATGATCCAGCCCATCAAATCCAGGAACAGGCTTAAAACGGTTAACCTTTAACATGGGAATAGTGTGGTGAAGCACCCACTTTCTCGCCTTCTATGAAGCAAGACACACAAAAGAAAAGACATGTTTGATAACCCTTTAAATATGTATTCACTAAATTATATAATATAGCCTAACTTCATACTGTAACTGAAGTGAAACTCAAAATACTCAAAGTCAAAATCAGTCACCTCAGTAATGCTATACTCCAGCAACAAAATCAAGTAAATGTTGCTATGCTAAGGGGCAATGTCACATCCCCATAAAGCCACTTAATAAAATATGGTGTTATAGTAGGCACTTTTATGACTTTTGAAGCGTTTTCTGAAAATCGCGTTAAAAATGCATTTACATTTCAAAGTCATTCACGTTTGTGAAGATTATCCTGCTGAACACAAATGACCACTCCCATAAACTTTTGTTAACCACATACCTTATTTTATGCATTTAAGCTAAATCCCCATTCTAAAACCCCATTGACTTTTTCCCCCGAGGATCCAACATGCTACTTCCGGACTCATTCCTGCGGTGCTCCATTCGTGCTTTCTTTAAGGTTATTTAAGGCAAACTTAGATACTAAACAAGAAATGATTTATCTTCAAATGTTTTAATACTTGAGCTGCACTACTTTCATTTCAGGTCAAACTTAAAATGCTCTTGTTCATCTCATTCATTAATGGTGCATGACAATGATAAAAAAGGCTGGTTGAATGGCTTTTGTAATCCTGCTATCGAGTAGCAGGCCTGGCTATAATATTATTTTTGCAATTTGCCGAGGCCTATTCAAAGCTAAATTAATAATATTGAATTGAAAGTAATTGATGTGTCATGCATTGTCAAAAACGTGTGCTAAACAGGCTGTATATAGCTTAGGTTTATTCTTCATTGACATTTTGGATAATAACATTTTCGGCTTTGCAGGATGCATCACCTTTCATAAGGCTTTTTGCAAGTATCAGTTAAAGAGCTTCATCTTAACAAAGGGTAGCCCAGTTGCAAAACCATTCAAATATACTGCATTGTATTTATGGCTGTATTTATGCATAGTGAAACTTGTAGTATTATTTACTGGGCCAGATTTCTCAAATTTAAAGTTGCATTTCTTGAAGCAAAGAGTTGCCTGCAGTCAGCGAGGCATCATTGACCTACTACTGTCATCTGCTGGAGGAACTCTCAGTTGCAGTTGTGTTGCAGAGTGTCCTCGTTTCATGTAGAACAGGTTGTGTTTAAGATGGTAGTTTTCAGGTGAGTTACATCCATCACTGCTGTAGTTAGTGGGGTCAGCTTCACATGTCAAATAGCTATTGATTTCATGCTATTACACTTTCACAGGAAAATCAGCTTGACTATGACAAAGGTGTGATGTCTGACGAAGTCGCTGTGAGTGGGAACCACAATTCACATGATTTTAGCCAGTTCATAATGTTTTATGTGCATGTTATATATCAAAACTGAAATAATAATAATAATAATAATAATAATAATAATAATAATAATAATAATAATAATAATAATAATAATAATAAACTGAATTAAAAGGAGTGGAAATATGAGACATTCTTTAAATTGGTGATGAACACATGTTTAAGCAAGCCAATAGTCTACTCTCTTGATCCCAAAATAAATGTTACATGCTGCTGTGTGTGCAGTGCACCCAGTCTGTCTGCACATTAGCACCCATGAGGCATATGGGTGGGAAACATGTCTGATTTGTAAAACTATCAGAGCATTACAATGAAATTAAGCTCATGAATGTTAAATATTTGGGGGTATTACTATTTTCAGGGTGTGTTTTCCCTTTGGGTAAAGTTATTCCAAAAAAGTCCTTGTAACTTTTGCTTGAGATATAAGGGAAATCCCACCTTCAAATAATTGTCGCATTCGGCCGAGGGTGTAGGCTTGGTGGAGAGGGTGATAGCAGGACAGGTTTTACATTTAAAGGAACACTCCGCCGATTTTCAAGCAGTTTTGTATCATTATGAAATCAGTATATCCGAAAACGGTAAACAGTTTTAGTTGTAGGCAGTCATTTTGTTTGACAGAGTTGATTTGAATGAAGTTGTGGACCAGTGATGTCATTTCTGTCAGTTCTGGCCCGGGTTGCCACGTCGGTTCTGTCTCTCCACCAGCTTCTGACGATGGAGCCTCGCTGGGGGAGGAAGAGGACGATAACTTCTCTCACCACCAGGCTCCAGCCTGCCTCTTCATCGCTGCTGTCCAACTCATTCCCACGCTGAAGTCCCACTTCTCCGTGGTTAGGGCAATGTCGGCGGGAATATGTGGGGACCACTAACCCCCTCGCTCTGCCTCCTGACTGGCTATGGGTGTGTTCAGAGACGGGTGGTTGTTGTTTTTGATTCAACATTTTACTCTTTCAATAAAGAGCTAGTTCCACAAGCAAACACGCTCCCACGACATTCCCATCCCCTCTTCTCGGCCTTTGTGGCCACTTCCTAGTATAAAGGAACCAGCAATATGGCGGAGGGTGGCCCCTCCCCTCCCCGCAGTAGCAGGTGAGAAGGAGCTTGACTTCGCTCGGACAGACCGGTTCTTCTCAGTCACCCTCTGAGGCAGGTGCCTCAGGTGTTCCTACACTCTCGTGGCCCATGCCAGAGGGTGAACACATGGAAAAAGGCGAGACAAGCACAATCCAAAACCTGTATAGGGCAGGTGCAGAGCTTGAGGCAGGAATGATAGAAAAAATAAATAAAGCTCGCACACTGCGAAGGCTCCAGTTAGGTGTGTTTTATTTGACACCGGTGGGTTACGTTTCGGGCAGCATGCCCTTCCTCAGACCAAAGTGCCAGAGGGTGACCCGTCCACTGTCAGCGTCTCTCCCTGACGCTCCAGGCTCCAGGCTCCTCCCCGGGCCTGGCTGAAGCAGTACCCGTGTTCTGATTCTGCCAGCGGCTTGGAGAGCCTCAGCTCCTCTGTCCCATGGTAAGCGGTGGCGTGATGGTTCACCTGAACCAACCAAAACACGCTCGCTCGCTCATTGGACCATGCTGCTGACGCTAGCTCCGCCCATGGGGCGAATGTGGACATCAAATTGATTGATTGATTGATTGATTGAATTTATTCATGGCTATAGAAGACAATAAAAAAAATCCAGGAGATAACATGAAAGTGAGAACACTTATTTCCAACATGGTCTCTGATGTTATAAAAACAGGACAGACGTCAGTAACACATAACATCATACAATCATTTAAAACAAGTAGCAAAATCCAAATATGTCTCGAAGCAAAGAAGCTTGCTTTTTTCCTGCTGAAGTGAGTATTCAAGGGAAACTCAAATGTTCAGTCAATGTTATTATCCACTTTCATACTTCATTTTCCTGAACCGAGAGGCAGGAGAGCAAGTTCAGGGCGTGTTCACAGTATGGTGTGACCAACAGGGTTTGGTCATTTCCTCACCAGAGACACTAGCGCTGTGGTATCACACAACTGATGATGCAGGCAGTTGATGTCTCTGTTTAACATAAAGTTCATATTTCTGGAGATACTCAATTCTGTATCACAATGTTTTTTTTGTACATAATAATGCTGCATGACAGTTAGAAGACAATGATTCACACAATAAACTATGCACCTATTATTGTAGTTGAGAGACCACCTAAATCGTGACCGAGTAAAGACCAGACCAGAGCATATCAAGTCAAAAAGCCGTATCAAGTTAAAAAGGGCTTTTACTAAACCAGATTCTGGGAATAATGTTACCCAGCATGGAATTCAAAACCGCCTCACTAGGAAAGTGTTGGCAAACTACCAGCTGCCCAACAGAGCCTCTTCCTCTGGGGTTGGCCGTTGGTTGTTCGCTCCACTAGATTGGTGTTGTAATACAACCAACTGGACAAAAAGAGGAGGGGGGGGGGGCATCAGACTGAAATACGCATCCCTGAGCTGGCTATGCGGTCTAGGCCTGACTCCCCCTGATTTAGAAGTACCTGTTATTCTCCCTTGACACTCCCAACCCCGTAATAGCGGGCAAGGGGAGACTGGCTTCACTTCACATCGCCCCTCCCCAGACAGTCGGGTGTCTGGTCATCCTCTAGGTTCTATGCCGTGGTGCTTCACCCAAGAGAAGAACCGGGCCACTGTCTGCGTCTCCCGACGCTTGAGGCCCAGGCAGGAGCAGACATGCTCTGACTCTCTCACGGCGGCCTGACTAGGCTCGGTTCACCGGTCCCCTCCTGGGTGGAAGCAAGCTTGCTCACCGGAGTCAAACTTGGATCGATCCTCCCCTTCCTTCAGTGACAGTAGACACACTCTACTATCAAGGTGTACACGTCAGTGGTCTCCTCTTGCCATGAGGGCTTTGGGGGGAAACCAGCATTCAGCCATGAGCTCATGAAGCGTTTCCTGCTTGGTGTCAGGAGGTGGTGCCCCATTGCGTGCGTGTCCGCTCCTCAGTGGGACCTGCCCTTGGATTGGAAACCTTTGCCAAGACACTAGGGGTGTCACGATACACTCAGTTCACGATACGATACAATACACGATATTGGGTTCACGATAACGATACGATACGATATTTTAACAATATTTTTTTGCAATCGATTTGTAAGTTGAGGGGGCATCCTCCACGCTAATTTGAGTAACTTCACCATTTTCATCCTCCGTGTCTGTAACGTCCCTCGTCTGTTCAAACAAAGCAATGAAAAGGAGAGCGAGCATGCAATCAGATGCAGATCAGTGCCACCATGTTCAGCTTCTTTTTCTCGCGATATGAGAGTTCATCTCAACGATACATATTGTCACGTTTTGATATCACGATATATCGTGGGACGGTATATTGTGACATCCCAGCAAGACACCATTTGAGCCCACTGCTAAATCTCTCTTTTAAGTTTTTGTCTATCAAGATGGCGCTGCTGCTTGTTCTGAGTTTGGCTAAGAGGGTTGGGGATCTGTGTGCTCTGTCTGTGCACTCCAGCTGCCTGCTGATTCGTGGGGACTTGAGCAGCGCTCTGCTCATGCTAAATCCGTTCTTTGTACCTAAGAGCATTTACTGTTCTTATAGGTCCAGAACGATTCAACTGGACGCTTTCTTTCCTCCTCCCCGTGCTGGTGAGAGGAAGGATGTGCCCCGTCCGTCCGCACGTTGGCACGATATGTGGAAAGCACAAGGTGAGTGTGGCGCACGCGACAGCATGTGTGCTATGCTGATGGAGTGTTGGCAAGCCTCTGTCTAAGCAGAGATGAACTCACTTTGTGAAGCCTTGTGCTGGTGGGTCACTCAGGACCCTCCTGCCAACATCTGCGCGCACTCCACAGTCACACATGAACACCGGCTCTGTTGGGTGGAACAGGTGTGGAGGAGATTTGTACCTGGTCGTCGCCCTGTCTTTTCATCAGATTTGATCTGAGGTATGTGTGTCAGGTGCTGGTTCATGTGCATGGTTCATACTGGAGCATGAGACCAGACCTGTGAGGACTACCCTGTTAGTGTTCTATCCATCCACCAATTGTTGCCTGTCTGGCTACGTGGCAGGCTCTGTGTTCATTGTTCATGTTTCACGAAACCCTGTCCTAGACTCTTTGGCGGCTGCCCTTGAGACTCAGTTGGTTGGACCCTTCCTCCTTGTTGCTGGACGTAACAATGGTTACGTATTGTAACCCTAGTAGTTACATGATCACCAGTGAAGCCTATAGTGGTCAGACACCTGCTGCTCCATGGTAGTGTAGCGATCCCGGGTCTCGATGTATAAAGCGGCACGTTGGTCCTTGGCCAAAGGGATTGTCCCTTTGGTCTGATGGTTAACACATGTTGTGCTTGTAAATGACAGATCCCGGGTTCGATAATAGCCTTGCCTGTGCTGCCTGTAACCATCGTTGCATTGCATTCTGGGGTATTGAGGCTACTGCATGTCAGTGGATAATGTCTGCCTCTTTTCTAATCTAATCAATTTCTAATCATGTGAGAATTGTTTCAATTGTTGGGTCTAAATTTAAGAGCGTCTACCTGCTCTATGCACCCTGAGATAAATCTTGTTGTGATTTGGCATATAAATAATGATTCTCCCTGTACAATAATACAACGAATCAGCGTGACGTCACTTGACACCCAGAAATGCGGAACCCCGCGGCAGTTAGTTTAGTTGTGCCAAACAAACGTTAATATCTCAAAAACTATACATGACATCGCTTATATTTTGACATTCTGAGTGAGAGCAGAAGTAGCTCAAGAGTTTGATGTATAATGCATGTCGACTCGTGTTAAACTTGTGTGAACTGTCGCAGTTTTTAAAATGTAAACAGAGTTAGCTGACTAGAGTCAGACAATCAAGCCTCGCGCCACTTGGGCTCCATAGGGTCCCATTGCCGTTCCGTATGTGTCAAACTGTCTCCACAAAGTGCTATCTATCTATGCATCAAGCAAATACATACATGTTATATCATCACTCACATGAGTCAATGGGTCCACATCTGAACTACACAAAAGAACCGCACGTTCCCACCGTTCCAAAGCCGGCGGCTCTCTCTCTCGGGTGAACGTCATAGTTTTATTTTGTCCATGCGCTTGTGGTAGGCGGACTTAAAGACAGTTTGGACCCGGTGGCCTTCCGTAGATCACTCACGGCTTCGTCGGCTTGGGCGTCGTCATTGCACTTCTTCAGTCACTGCTGTCTCGGAAACAAACACAACGCAAGTCCTTGGCGAGCTTGGCGAGCTTTCTAATTTCCGTCAGACAAAATGCATTCAGTAACGCTGGACAGAAACGGCTCTCCGATGAAAAGGACGCTTTCTCGGGGATTGAGCGAGGACGAGTCGCTTCGCAGCATTATAAAAGAGGTGAGAGGAAACCAGAAATCACGACGTCGTTGTCTGAGATTTGTTTACAAAGGCGGAGGGTCGCTTTTGAGTCACCCTTGCTCATTCTCAGTAATTTTCCACGATATTAATATTGCGTTAACCTTAGATCGTTGAGTAAACTGGGTGTAAAGTTAAGTTGAACTTACAGAGATGGTTCAATGAACATTATAGGGCCCAATATGCCCAGGTTACCTCTCCATCAGTTTCCTGTCAGGCTGTGGCTCCACTAGGCTGTGATGTTTACTCTTTTCTTGGTTGTCTTCTTATCAGAGTGAAAGTTCATCCAGGCGTCTGACACGCAGCGACAGCAGATGCGGCACCCTGAAGAGGACGAGTGACAGCCAGCCGAGCCAGGTAGGCTCCAAGTCATTCTGTGTCAACTTAATAGGACCCATTATAATATATCAGAGGCAGTGTTTAGGACTTAACTTAAGCTATGCTGCTGCCCACACAGATAATAGAATTACAAACAGGAATGCTGGGAAGATGTGCAGCCTACATGTGTGCGTGTTCCACAGGCATATGTGGGTTTCCTTTTGGATTGGGAACTACCCCAGTTGAGTGACGTCACACCCGAATTTAAACACTCGGGTAAACCAGCCAGGGTTAACTCTAGCCAGGCTAGCAATACCAGTTGATAAACAACACATTTCACGGTATTTTGCACATAGAAACACTGTAGTAACATGCCCACAGATAGAAATGAGAAAGTACTTTGTATCAGTGATTAAATGAGACACAACATCAGACAGAATTGCTAATAAACAGTATTTACTACAACTTTTACTACTGTTGAAGAGCCGACCTGCCATCTTGGATTTTGAGGTCGTCGCTGGTGAGGCCCCCCCGATCTCTCAGCATAGGAAATCTCAGGGCAGGTAACGTCACAGGGAGCGTTCCTGACCTTTGAACCATGAGATTCCTAGTTCCCAGTACAAATGGAATGGCCCAATAGCCCTCAGGCGCAATTCTCCGCTTGCATGATGGCTAACATGCTGGAAAAACGCCCTCTTACCTTACTGTTTGAAAACTTGTGGAATCTCGTGTTGGGCATTAAACTGAACTTATTTCTGCATTCTGAAGGTTTCAGTGGAACAAAATTAACACATCAGAATCCTAGTTGCTTCAAAAAGTTAGTTATTTATTGTTTTAAAATACAAAGTTTGATAAAAAGCGGCTAGTTCTTTGGGACCGGACACTCTGAATGCGCACTGGCGGTCTTAATAAAATAAGACGTTTACCTTTATACAGGGGGAGTCTCACTGAGAGCAATGCTTTCTTTTTCAGGAGTGCCCTGTTCACATTCACACCTGGAAGCTGTTTTTAATTTTATTTATTTATTTGAGAGACAATGCACATTAATGAATATGACTGTAAATACGCTAGTGTTAGCCAGATGGCTAATTTTCAACTGCTGTGCCTTGGAACTCCAGTTAGAATTGCCATTGCCTCACACACAGACAGGAGTATTAACCCTAACATACATGTCTGATGGTGGGAAGAAACCGGAGCACCAGGAGGAAACCCACATGAACACGAGGAGAACATGCAAACTCTACACAGAAAGGACCTGGGACGGACCAGAGTTTGAACCCAGGAACGTCTTGCTGTGAGGCAGCAGCCCTAAACACTGAGCCACCGTGCAGTCTAAAAAGCATCAGATCTGGGTCAGATGTGATGGGGAAATCAGAATTGGGACACTATTAGCTGCAGTACTCTTCCTTTCTCCAGCTAGCTACAATGGCTGCACATGTTGCCTGCCCTCGTTTTCTGCCTTCTGGATCAACTTGAGAGTTGAGACTGTCACAAATTGTGTGTGTGTGTGCGCGTGTGTGTGTGTGTGTGTGTGTGTGTGTGTGTGTGTGTGTGTGTGTGTGTGTGTGTGTGTGTGTGTGTGTGTGTGTGTGTGTGAACAACAAAGTTTGAATGAAGTCTTTGTCTTTGTCTTTATTTAAGATCCCCCATTAGCTACAGCAGAGCTGCAGCTATTCTTCCTGGGGTCAAACAACTTGCATAGTTTCAAGACATCAAACAATTTGCATAGTTTCAATCACATACAAAATTTACATTCTGTGTAGAAAATACATTCTGTACAAACGGTACAGTTTTGGATATTACATACATACATACTGTACCTTTCAAGGTATTGCATACATCAGAAATACCTACATATCATTACAGATGTGTAGAATATACATAAACTACATCACATATTATGTATATATACCATTACCATATCTTATATATATAATTATACATATAACTATTACCATCACCATATATATTATATATTATCACAGTAGTAAGTGCTGTTTTACCAAGAATGTAAAATGTTTTTTGCTTTTCTTCTGTGTAATATATGTGGGAAGGGTGTTCCATTCCTGCATACCTCTAAAGTCCTACATGGCCTCGCATAAAATGTTTGTCTTCCCTTCTTCTGTATTTTACTCTGCAAAGTCATGTAGCTAATGATATGTTTCGTTGTTTTTTACTTTCAGCATTCTGACCCAGACCTCTTCAAGGGGCTCCCAGAAATGGTGACTACCGTAGTTGTTATTTATTCTGATTATTTTCTTAAAACCACTGCATAATTTACAATTCTATAAAAAATAACATACAACATTTTTTAAGTAACGTTTGCAGCAAATAAATGTAACAAAACTCATAACCCTACCGGCTTCCCACCCGCAGACACGGCCAATTGTGTCTGGGAGAACATCTGACCAAAGCCAGAAGTATTCAGCTGGTGTCGTTATGACAATCAATCTCTGCAGCTGTGAGGTCAATGCATTTAATGCTGCTGTGACAGTTTGAGTTCCTTTAACAAGGGTTTTTCCACTGCTGACAGGGAAAATGCCCAAGTTGCACCAAGACTCAAACATATTTGTACCGGCGCGCACGCATGTACGAGAGAGAGAGAGGCACGGTAATAATGATACCATTAGACAACTATAGACGGTTTTCACCAGAGCGCAACCCCACAGCACTTCCTTTTTCTCAGCATTCGGCAAACTGCAGAAATATTCAGTCGACATCGTTACTTTTGTTTTCGCTGCTCAGCTGTATAGACGGTTTTCACGGAATGGTCAGTCCTGCACTTGAATATTTTTTTTTCTTTTATGTCCATAGCAAACACTGCAACAGGAAGTGAGCGAGGGTTCAATTTAGAATGTTTTTGTTGTCAAGTTTGTTTATGTTTATGTTTATTTATTTAGCACACATTAAAACAGTGCAAGGAGGGAACGAAGCCCACAGGCCTTTTCCGGAGTTCCACCCCTATCAACAATCATAATCGTACAATCATAATCAATAATCAATAAGTTAAAACCGTCTATAATAAGTAACAGCAAGCATAAGTAGTAACAGTAATGCAGTTATGACAGTAGTAACAGTAGCAGCTGTAATAAGAACAGGTCTAAAAATAGTAATGGCAGTGGTCCAGGATCCATAGCGTCTGCTTCCATAGCTCCTGAGACACAAAGACTCCGGGAAGAAGTCAAGTTAGTAAAGATGCACGAATGGGACATGAATGTGAAACGGATATGGCTCAGTGTGTCTTTAAATGTGTGAAATGTTTTGTTTGTGACGTAGCTGGAGCTGCAGGCCAGCTACGACGAGGTGGTGCAGGAGCTGCGCGGGCTGGAGGTGGAGCGAGAGACTCTGCTGTTCCAGGTGGACGTCCTGCAGGACACGCTGGAGAGCGTGGAGGAGCTGCTGGCTGAGGCCCAAAGGGAAGCCCGACAGGCCAACACGGTGCGTGTAGGCATGAGCAACACGACACGCGACAGGGCTCGACTCTAAGGGCTGTTTTCACACTGAAAGGGAGCAAGTGTGAAAAACACCCTAATGCTGTGTGCCCACATAGCGTTTGTCAGCGTTTTTTGTTTTTTTTGGTAGAAAAAGCACTGCCTGGATCGCTTTTTGTGGGGAGAAATAAAAGCAGATGATAACGTCACCTCACCTGCTGCTAGCTTACTAACCAGCTGCTTAGCCGTCATTGCGATTGGACCGGCTGGGAAAAGCGGTTCACGTCGCCCAGCGACTGAAAGTTTGACCATTTCTCCGCTTTTGAAAGTGCTTCGCTCTGAGGGGGGGAAATGCTGCTGCAGCGCTTCTGTGCACCTGGCGGCCGCTTCCCGCTGCCTTTACTGAGGAAAGGGTGCTGGCGCTGAGAAAGAAACACTATGTGGACACACAGCCTGAGGACACCATGGTGTTTTCACACTTGGTCCCTTTCAGCCCGCCAAGCAAACTCAGACCTAATTAGTCAGCATTTCTTTTGCACATATTATGTGAACACTCCAAAATAGCTTAACCCCTCTGAGGAGAACTGAACTCAGACCTCCTCTGGAGGTGGTCTGAGTTTGGTTCACTTCACCTGTGCAGTGTGAACACAAAGAGCTCCAGGTTCACTTATCTCATTTTTGCCTCTTTGCTCCTAACAATTTAAATTCCTGAGTTCTACCTCTTGTGTCTATTTTCTGTTTACTGGTTGATACTCCTAATGTTGCAGTAAGGCACTTCTGTGTCGGTAACAGAACTTAACATACCTACATTGGTTTAATGTGGCAATAAAGTATGTTAGAACAAGGTTTTTGAAAGATGTCTCTTTTCTCCAATACATACAATATAGTGCAAGACAAGTTTAACAGCAGACATCTTGTTCCAAGTGAAAACTACCCATAATCCAGGACTGAGGCCCCATCAGTGCTGAAGTGGACCAGAAAGAGAACTGAGTCCTCTTTCAAATGAACTGACAATGTGAACGCAAAAAGAACCGAGACCCCTTTCTGTTGGTCCACTTTTTGGTCCACTTAAAGAGGACTGAGTTTGGTTAGTTTAAAAAGGACTATATGGGAAAACACCCGAACGCTTAGCTTTACTCAGGCCACATCAAGGCATTCAACATTTCCCATGGGCTCCTGTTAGTCTTCTTTGTCTTTCTAATGTGAAGTTGTGTATTTTTGTTCCAACTAAAGCCTTTGACACACTGTGATTTTGGGCCGTCCCAGATGAAAGATGACCCAACGTGAAAGAAACGTGGACATACATCTTTGTGGACATGTCTCTTTGGTCGTGGCTACAAAAACGCTCGTCTTGCGTCGCGCAGTGAGAGAGGTTCAAAGATGGCCGTTGTCAAAGACTTGTGACCAAAGATAGCTTTTCTGACAGTGTCAGAAATTTAGGGTGACAGGCTAACGACGGCGTCTGATAACAACCATCAGAAATTCCGCATGATCATATCAGTAGACTATAGACGCTAGATACCAGTAGGCTAATAAACAGTTAACATTACCTCTCACAAACTTGGCCACGACCGCGTCCACATTCTTCTCCTCCTCCTCCTCCTCCTCGCATGTTTTTCCAGACACATAAATTCCAATTTGCAAAGGCTCCATTCTTGCTAAGCTTTGTCAGTTCATTGTTGACATTTCTACCAGACAACTGTGGCGCACATTGATTGATGCGTAGCTGCGGTGCGCTCTGCTGACGTTTGATTATAGACCCTTCTCACGGGGGCCATTTTGTGTCAAAAAGGCAGGGTTAACACAGGTGCAAGCAAAACACTAATGAGGGTTTCAAACTTCATTAGGCCTTGCCACACTGATCCGTGGTGTCTGTCCGTGTGCGTTCATTTCTCTGTTCACTTCCATTCATTTTCAATGACAACTGTCCGACTGTCCGTGGAGCACTCAGAAGCGTACGTATCCAGAAAATTTGCATACATTTTGATGGACAGAAAGTTGAAGAGGGATGAACTTTTTCTGGACGGACGTATCGGATGGTCGGATGGTCGGATAGTCACTGTCCGTTTAGCCAATCAGAGTCGAGGTCTCGAGAGGAGGCGTTCCGAGATTTGTTTCAACTTTTCAAAGAAGATGGCCGAGGCGGTGAACGAGGCTATAAGGGATTCCCCAGCAAAATGAGTAAAATTGTGTGATTTCACTAGGATTTCAGTGACTAGAAGTTAGTCCAAGGGGAGAATGTAGTGCATGTACTTCTCTCCAGTTATCTGCACATGATCTACATTATATTATACTCGCGCTGTTCATGTCATTTGCATCGAGTCACATTTCCAAGGAGCTGCACGCAGGCTGCGCAGGCACGCTCACCGGCCGCGGAGCAGCCGCGCCGCTTTCGGCGAGGGGTTTGACGTAGACTCAGTTCTCATCGGACAGACATATGTCCGTTCAATAATTCTGTCCATTTTCTGACGGATCAGTGTGGCCAAGGCCTTAGTGTTTTGCGCGCACCGGTCTTCATTCTGCCTTTTTGACACAGAATGGCCCCCGTGAAAAGGGTCTATTGCCTGCTGATTGACAGGTGTTGATGGAGAGACGTGCATCATAGCCAGTAGGTGTCATCGTACAGTCTACACACACATCAAACCTGATGTCCTACCCAGGTTTATTAGATCCAACGTTGCACAGTGTGGCCTGCAATAATCTTACAGTGTGTAGAGGGCTTTAGTATGAACATTGCTGTAACCTGTAAGCAAGACTGTGAGCGTAACCTGTCTGCTGTCCTCTCTTGATGCCTGTGTAGGAGGCGGAGCACGAGAGAGTGGCCAAGAGGAAGCTGGAGAACACCGTCTGCTCTCTGATGCGAGAGGTGGAGAGATTAAACGAGGTAATGAGGCTGCTGGAAGGAAACATAACATTATTTGACACAGGCACAAGCTTCCTGAAGGAAGACTGACTCATCAAGACTGACTACTCCCTTTTTAATGCATGCCAACTGTTGTGTAACAGTTTGTCAAGGGAGGGTTGACTGGTTCCAACGTCGGGTTTACTGAAAGTGACGTGTGTGTGTGTCAGGAACACTTCATCATAACAACTGAATTGGATAAATTCAGGGCTTGCGCATTATATGAATTACACAGCTTGTTCCAAGGTTGAAATGTTTTTAAAACTGAACCAACCTCAACCTGAAATTTCACTTTGATCCACTGAGCTGTGAAATTACGCATTTCTGGTTTATCCACTGACCTAAATGATATGGACAGAGCTATCCCATTGATCGTGGTCTCCCGTTTGGAGTTGAAATGGTGGCCGTCGCCATCTTGATTTTTCCACAGCAGAGTGGGAGGGAATGGGTTGAGTCCTTGCACAGCTCACGTGAGATGGGGGTTTCCCAGAGCCGCAGCTCCGCCTGCTATTGGTCCGTGATCGGCAAGCTGCGCGATCACTGGACAGGCGACCCCTTTCCTATCATCTATTTTACTCCAAATGGGCGAGTTATATAACACATTACCCCCCTACAGTTGTTATGAAAAGGTGAAATTAGCTATAGAGACCAAAACCGTGTTTCGCCCCTGACTGGAAAGATGTTTAATCCTGTTACAAAGTCGGGCATTTTAACATGGGCGGAATGCCTACTGCCCCCGACACCTAGTGGCCATTCGAGGAACTACAGCTTTTCAATTCACTTCTGCATCATCAGAGGGAAGCCGGGGGGGTTGGCCACTGGGTTTAACACGATATTTCAAAATAAAATGTCACGTGTCTGTTGATCGGTCACAAATTACACATGTTTATATGCAAGGTGTAGGCTGGCAGTATGACAACAACTGCAAAAGGCCAATTTTGTACAAACTATATGTAATTAGATCAAACTTAATTCCACAAGTGTAGCCATTACCACCAGCTCTAAGTCCCGCACAAGAAATTTCACAATTTGACGTTAAGGGAGACTTCATTAACTAACAAATCATTTCATTTGTCTTTGCAGGAGAGGAGCAGCACTGTTCCAGTGAGCGCCCTTGTTGATGAGCATGAAGGAGAGGATGAGGCGAGGAGACACGAGCAGCAAGTGCAAAAAGAGGCAGGGGAGCACAGTCAGGTCGCACACAGAGAAGGGGAAGACTCCTGCCTGGGTGCAGCTCTCCCTGAAAACCAGGTGGGGCAGAGCGAAGAGGCAGAAGATGAAGGACGCCCCCTGACCAAGCTCAACAAGATCATCGGTCAGACCGTTGGACAGATGCCTACTCTGGCACTGGAGAGCCTGTTGTCTCCAGACGGGGTCCTGACGAGGCCTTGCCAGAGCAACGTGGACGACGGGAACAACGACACGGACAGCTTAAGTGCCTACGAGGATGCGTCTGCCGAGACCCCGGGGCAAGGCAGCGGGGGCTTTCCAGGCGAAACGCCGGAGCTGCCGGACGACGAAGAGGACGGGGATCCAGCCAACAACAGCCAAGCACCAAACCCCAACGATTCTTGCATTCTGTCTTAAGTTGATTCATTTTGCCGTTTGGTTTTATTGGGGAAAAGTTTGAAGAGTGTGATTGATCCGTTAAACAAAAAAATCTGCTCTTGGACTTGCAGCTTATCCAGTTGATCTGATATTTATATCTTTTTCTTTTTTTAAAGATTATTTTTCTGGACTTTTGCCTTTAATATGATAGTTTGTACAGTAGAGATAGACAGGGAAGATTAGCAGAGAGAGGGGGGTTATGACATAGATCCCAGGCCAGATTTGAACCCAGGACATCACAGTTGCGCCTTTGACCGCTAGGTCGCCCCCCCCGATATTTATAGTCTTATCAAACTTAAAGAGCATGGTGCAGGTTAGAGACCACTTAGTTTGCATTAATATGCAGGACTTTATGTAGCAGTTAGGATTCTCTCTTTCACGCGCACACGAAAATCCGCAAATCGAACATAACACGTGAGGTTCCCTCGGACCGTTACCTCCGTATGCCGAGTGTCTGTTATCCGCCGGTCTGAGGCGGATAACAGACACTCGGGCCCTGAGACCAGTCTGCAGCCGGGTTACATCGGCTGACACGGTCGATCGGCTGTGCGGTCTCTGGTTCTCCAAAATTATATTTAAAAATAGGCGTCATTTTGAAAAACCGATTGCATATTGGGGGTCTACTAGTTTCAGTACTAGTTACGTTTGACTAGTGAAACTATTAAAACTTCATAAAGTACCATATTAGCCATAGATAGAGCCCAAACTAAACAGTTGCCTTGGGGAAAAAATGGCGTCGCAGATTATTCTCCTGCTTGCTTCAGTGTCGAAATGCATTCTGGGCAGTGTTGAGTTATCGTACCAGAGGGTCAAAATGATCGTTTTTGGAGGTAAATTATTGTACAAATACAATAATTATCGTACGTCTGGCACTCGCTGATTCTGGGTGTTTTGGAAAAGGTTCTGCTGTACACATTGACTGTATATTAGCCCGAGTGACGTCACAGGTGTTATCTGCCCAGATGGCGTTTTTTTTTTAGCACGTGCATTATAATGCCACCTTTTTATCCATATTTATGGAGGCATGTATTAATTTTGTTTTTGTTTTTTGGGGGTATTTTCATAAGAATCTTGAGGCCTAACTGTAAATTAAGCTGCACCACGCTCTTTAAAGGCTAACAATAACTTTTGGAGTTGTGGTAATACACTGTAGTATGATAATCTTGTTAGCTATCAAAATCTACCAAGTTAATTTTTAGGTTCACAACAAAGAAACACTCAGGATCCAGGTGGTTTTCAAGGTGGTGTGCGTAATGATTGCTTAGTATCATTTGCCAATCATTCCTTTCCATATCTGAACAAGGTTGATCAAGGTGCAAATACTCTTACATGCTGTTTTGACCCTCTGGCAATCTGCTAGGAAAGGCTGTTTGCATACTCAGAGGTGAGCTGTCAAGACACAAAACTACATTTACCTGTGCACAAAATACAGGGTTCCCACGGGTCCTTGAAAGTGTGAAGTGAATTTGAGAAAGAAGAATCAAGGCTTTGAAAGTGTTTGAGAATAGACATAAAGAGACGTGTCATTGGAAAGTGCTTGGATTTATATATTTTGTGCAAGAAATTGAAGTTCTTTGGCTATTTATTATTTCACACATCCAAATCTCTCTCTTTTTAATTGTTGGCTGTGAGCTTCTGTAAAGCCCGTAGTTCTCATTATGAAAATTATGTGTTGTAACTGTAATTAACCTTGGTCCATGTCTTAAACTATGGCATGATGTTGAGTCCTTGAATTTGAGGAAGGGGGGCTGGAAACTCCTGGAAAAGTCCTTGGATTTGATGTTTAAGAAGGCGTGGGAACCTTGAAAATAATACAGTGAGCTCCAAAAGTACATGCACATGAACTCTGATGTTGCCCTCATGTTACTTTGGAGGTGGAAATTACAGTGAGGTTACAGTACAGATCGTCATTGCATAGATATGTTCAAAGGAGAATCTGAAGAGGGAAGTTTTTTTGGATTTCCGACTTTTAGAATTCCTTCCTATACTAAGAATTTTAGACTAAAAGCCAAAAAAATACTGCTTTTCTTTCTAAATATATTGATTGCTTGGCATGCCAAAATGGGGTGACAATATACAAGTAGGGCTGTATTTTGTTACCTGTTCATCTGATACACGTGAATTATTGTGGGATTGAACATCCACAGTTAGATGTCTGTCTCTGTTTTTAGGTCATGTAGTGATGTACTGTCAAACCGGTATAAGGGAAAGGATTTATTTTATAAATGGAAGGGAATACTTTTCAATATTTGTACTGCCTCATTTGCCTGCTATTCACAAGAACATTTATTTGTAACTTTCAGAAGGTCTTAATACCTCTCCTGTCTCATTTTGAGAATCAAGGACAATTGATTTGGCTGAATTTGCACTTTTTCAAGTTCTTGTATTGTGGCAGAATTTTGTCAAATTGCATTCGAATAAACATTCCCTTTATAATAAAAACCTGCCTGGGAGAAATAAACAGCTGGCCCACTGTTTGCTGTCTTTTCTCTGCTCGCATGGTCTTTTGTTTGCACACAGTGAAACTTGATGAAATGGGTCTTGTTGGACATCTGCAATCGTCTGCTGTTTGTGTACACTGTATTTGTATGACTAACTTTTCAATGGAGTTTTGATATTTTGTTTTTGAATATGAAAAAAAATCTTATGTTTGAGGCGAAGTCAAAGAATTTACCTTTTCCACTCACTGGTGGTTTGCATGTTGCCTAAGAATGTTCTTTGATTTTCAATATGCACACGTATTCATTGGTGTAATTTATTTGTACTTTAGCACGCAGTACTTCTACAAATATATTCAATCATACTTTCAACTAATAAGTTACAGATAATCAACGTCAAAAAGGCTGTTTTAAAAAGGATTTTGATTTTTATATGTTTGCAAATCATATATTGTACAGTAATGCCCTGATTTTCAGTTTAATCTTTTGCTAAATTAAGAAACCTATTAAGCACTGTAAGGGCTCGCAGTTTTGACTGAACATAGCATGCAACACTCGCGTCTCTTCAAAGAAATTAAGATAGCAAATTTCATAACTAATAACATACAGTGGAATATGAATGTACATTTTAAACAGAAACCATGGTGTGGGGTTAAGTGTTCAAAGCTTTTGTTTAGAGTTTGTATTCTGTCATTTGTAGTTTTGCTCTGCTCAGTTTTCCACGTGCTTCTTCTCTGGACTTGTTCTTATAGTCAACCTAAGCTACTGTTGGTGCACATTGCTAATGGTCAGTTAGCTATTCATACTAGCTATTTAGCATGGACACAAGCTGCTCGGATCACATGTTCTAAGTCTGTACCTCATAAAGAAATCACATTATTTTAGAATGTCACCTGCTCTGGTCAAATTGCTGTAGAAGATGTTTACTGTAACAACAAAACTGTTTTGTATTTTATTTCCACACAGCGTTGCAAAACATACTATGTCCCCTACTATACTGTACTTTTTCGATGCATTTTATGGGTCTAAATATTTTCTGGCTTGTCCAAAGCTTGCGAATTCAATGTTCAGATACATATAAGTGACTCATATTTCTGCATTTAATTGGAACTACATCCAAGAAATATCAAAATAAAATATTTTAAAAAGTACATGTATTGGTGTTGATTAGTTTGTTTGTTTTTGTAAATGTAACTGCCAAAATCAGGGAACATCATGAAGTAATAGAGCATTGGGCTCCCATGGGCCACCAGGACAGCTTCAGTAGTTCTGCAACACATATCTGAGTAGTAGAAGCAGTAGTAGTAGGCCTACTATATTAATCAAGTGCCTATGGCTAGCTATCCTCTCTAACAATTTCAGAATTATTGACTCCAACAACAGACGATCATTGTCCATGCATAATCTTTTCACAAGTGGAACTCTTATTTTTCAGATATAAATTGTGAAGCACCAGGGAAATGTGATTAACTTGGGGTGGGCAACATTATTTTTCACGAAACATTTTCACTGTGGTCAACATGTAGGAAGCACATGAGTCTGGTCGGTTCCTAGCTGATGTTTCTCACAATAATAGCACTTCAGATCGCTTTATTTGATACTGAGAGTGTCCAAATAACATTATTACAAGAGCTTGTAAGGAAACGTATCCCTGAACTGGACAACATAAGGCACAGGTAAAAAAAAAAAGAAAAAAAAGCTGACATAAAGTGACTTTCCATCAGCTTTAACTAATAATGGCTTATTTCAAACTTAGAAAATTCGCTTTGTTTCTGTCACCAAATCTCGTCAAAACAACCCTTTCTCTTTCTTGATGCTCAGTTGTTTCCACTGTGGCAGGCCTCCAAACTGCTCTTTGGTGATCCCAAATATGTCTTGGAAGTCTGAGTCGGAGAGGTGTTTCTGAAAAGCAGTTCACAGTTTAGTAAGACAAAACAGTTGACAAACATTTTTACTTAAAAGAGAAGGAATTACCAGCATCTGGCTCAAAGACACTTTAAGAGGGTCGAACCACTATAACCACCCTGTTGCTCCTCAGTTCATTTTGTAGACAGTTGAGAATGAGATCACATTATTTTTCATGTAGTTGTTCTCTCCTTTGGATCTTACTTTAAATGTATAAATATCTTTCACGATCCCTAGGAAATCATTCTAATTCAGGGAGATGAATCATGCCATCATTGTGACCGTTGCAAATATCAGTAATTTGTTTAACATCTGAAAAGATAGTAAATGTATACAACCACAAGTTGTGTTGTGACATGAAACAATCAGAAAGCGGGTAAATGGTTGTTCAATGCAATAGATTATGTGTTTGATTAGGTTGCTAGACAATTTGATGTGTAGAGGAAAATTCAGCACACTGTTTCATTGGGCAGAACTAATAATAAATGTAATAAGAATAAATATTGCCTCCGCCAATGAGGTTATGTTTTCGGTGTTTGTCTTATGGATCACAGAATTACAGAAAAACTACTGTGCCGTTTTTCATTAAATTTGTGGGAAGAGTAGCATGGGCCAAGGAACAACCCATTACATTTGGGAGTGGAACAGACTAGACTATTGACCTTGTGCCTGTCTAGTTTTCAGGGTATTCACTGTATGGCATGGATCTACACTTTTCATGTTTTTCACACCAAAACAGTCTGCACGCACAAGGCCTAGAATGGAGGATCATGGGT
Organism: Poromitra crassiceps; assembly: GCF_964638095.1. Lineage (NCBI taxonomy): Eukaryota > Metazoa > Chordata > Actinopteri > Beryciformes > Melamphaidae > Poromitra > Poromitra crassiceps. The sequence continues at coordinate 3,115,657 of NC_139650.1, forward strand.
AAGGCCATCTGCAGAGGTTATGCACACAAATGAAAGTATCCAAAACAAACTGAAAGTCCTGATCCTATGCACTGTCTGCAACAATAAGTAGTTAGATCATGCAGAATGTGTACAACAGGTGCACAAAGATGGCGGCCTGCAGGAGCGGTATCGTTCAGACCCTTCGTCTCCATCATACCATGGTAGCCACACCCAGGTTCAACCCTCCCTTCCTTCTCTCTGTCTGATCCAGCACAGAGCCTGGAACTTGACTAGAGAGACTCTGATCCAGCACAGAGCCTGGAACTTGACTAGAGAGAGTCTGATCCAGCACAGAGCCTGGGACTTGACTAGAGAGACTCTGATCCAGCACAGAGAACTTGACTAGAGAGACTCTGATCCAGCACAGAGCCTGGAACTTGACTAGAGAGAGTTTGATCCAGCACACAGCCTGGAACTTGACTAGAGAGACTCTGATCCAGCACAGAGCCTGGAACTTGACTAGAGAGAGTCTGATCCAGCACAGAGCCTGGGACTTGACTAGAGAGACTCTGATCCAGCACAGAGAACTTGACTAGAGAGACTCTGATCCAGCACACAGCCTGGAACTTGACTAGAGAGAGTGCTCATTATTCATTTCCAACCCACAGGCCAATCGTTGTGCACCTGTTCCCTTCACACACACAAACTACCTCCTTGTGGACAGGGTCGACCCCCTCGGGCAGATCACTGGCTTGCCTGTTGACCAAAGCTTCTGCCGGGAAAGACTGGAAGATTCTCTCAGTCTCAGCACAGTCCTGCTCCTGGGATGTCATCAAATGAAAGAGATAGACATTTTGAATTGATGTTGTTTGTCATCAGCTAGCAGCACTAATCACATGGGGGGGGGGGGAGTTACGGCAGTGGCACTTTTTCCCCTCCCTTTTTCTCCCAATTGTTCATGGCCAATGTCCCCTGTCTAAGTGGGCCCCGTCGTTGCTCCACCGCCTCTGCCGACTCTCACGTCTCCTCCGATACATGTGGATTTGCCAGCTGCTTCTTTTCACCTGACAGCGAGGTGTTTCACTGGGAAGCACGTGCGGAAGAACATGTTATTCGCCCCCAGTTGCCCTCCCCGCTGAACAGGTGCCCCGAGCGACCAGAGGAAGCGCTAGTGCAGCGACCAGGACGCATACCCTTTACTTGTCTTGACTTCCCACCCGCAGACATGACCAATTATGTCAGTTAATGGACGCCCCACCAAGCCGGTGGCAACAACGGGGGCGTGACCCTGGGACCCTCGTGTTGGTAGGCAAGGGAATAGACCACCACACCAAACGGGGCGGGCGGCCCCCCGGCAGTGACACTTGATTAACTTATTTTCCACTTTTGGGTCACGGGATGTATAGTTTTTGACTTCTGTCAGCATTTTGTGTTT